>NC_139042.1:36570927-36597927 GCF_965140915.1 Aythya marila | reverse complement strand
AATTGGCAGCAAGTTGCTGGAATTCAGTGTCGGAAAATATGGTGAAACTCCGGAAGAGTATTTGTTCCTAAGGGAAAATAACTCCGGAAAAATGGATTAGGATAATTTTGCATTGCTCAGTTAGTTAGGTCAGTGGTTTGTTTTATTATAGTGTTGTTGTATAGTATATATATGTGTTGCCTACTGAATACTTCTACACATTTCACTGAGAAGCCAGTTACATTTGCATATTGTAATACACAGCTACAAAGGGTGCAAAATGGGCACATTTTTTCCCTATATGCAGAAACCATATACTTTTAGTCTGCTTCTGAGTGTATGCTCTTGGTAGAGGGGAATTGACAGTACCCTTTACAGAGGTATAACCAGAGCAGTGCAAGAGCGGAACTCAGCTTGAGCAATCCTCCTTTTTACAGTTTTAAAAGGAAGGGGAAATATTTCTAGCCCTGCAGAGATCTAGTGTGGTTGTTGCCATATAAACTAGATCAAAATAAAAGTGGCAGGAAAAACCTATGGAGAAGGAGAAGAAGGGAATTCAGAGTAATATACAATGCTGAGGTGTTTCACTACAGCTACAGCAGCCTTGAAATTTCCATAATAAAGAAATCTGACCTTACCCATGCCTTTGCATAATAGCTTATTTCAGTTAATTACCTCTACTAGCTTCCCTGATTGTGCTTTTTTGCTCTTGTTTGAATCAGAATTGCTGTCATGGCTTTGGTTGGGATGGAGTTAATTTTATTCATAGAGGCTCACACAATTCTATGATTTGGATTTTTGATGCAAATAGTGGTGATAACACACGATGTTTTTGTTGTTGCAGAGCAGTGATTTTCAGCTCCTCATGCTACCCTGCCAGTGAGGAGCCTGGGGTGCACAAGAAGCTGGGAGGGGACAGAATCAGGACAGCTGACACAAACAATGTCATGCTCAGCAATAGAAGCTGGGGTAAGGAAGGAGGAAGGGGGGAAATTTGAAGTGATGGCATTTATCTTCTCATGAAGTGACTGCTCATGGGAAGCAGCAAATGGATATCTTGTTTTGTTTAGATTGTGCACACGGCTTTTGCCTTACCTAGAAAAGTGTCTTTATCTGAACCCCTCAGTTCTTGCACTTTTACCTTTCTAATTCTCTCCCTCATCCCACCTAGGGAGTGAGAGAGTGGCTGTGTGGTGCTGAGCTACCTGCTGGGGTTAAACCACAACAATCCTTTTTTCTATGCTTCTTTTAACTTTTACTTTTTAACCACTGCTAGGGAAAATTTACTCCAGGAATCATTCTCAAAGAGCAATAAAAGGGAGGCCCTCTACTCTGCCTAGTTATTTAGTCTTCCAAAGCCATGCTAGTAGGTTTTGCTATCTCAAAGATTTCATATGTCCTTCCTGATACACTGCTAACACTTGACAGCTGACTTCTCTTATGAGAAAAATAGTCTGGTGAGCTTCATATCTGCAGTTGTCTCTTAATGTAGTACCATTCATATCTGGTATCATCCTTAGGTTTGCAGTGCATGTCACTGTCTGGATTGTTCATGCTTGTATTGGACAATAACAGACCAAGCCTTGTTATGGGGCTGCTCTACTTATTACCAGCCACCAAATGGAGTCTAGATAATTTTCAACACATCTGACAGTATGTTGATCCAACTCTTAATTCCTCCATTTTCAAGAGAGTATGCTGTGATAAAAATTGTGAAAATATTGCTGAGTTTAAGGTATATTGTATCCACTGCCTTACCACCTTCTACAATAAAAAGCAATCAGACTGGAAAAGCATAATCTCAACTCACTAATACATGCAAACTGTTCCTGATAGTCTTCTTGTCTATAACATGTCTGGAGAGGAATCCAATAGGTTTCTTTCCCTTTTACAATCTCCTTGCTCCCAGTTTTTCTGTCTGGACACTCAGCAGTGGTATCACCTAGAAGCAACAACTGCAGGGCTGCAGGCCTGTGGTATAAAATTTGAAATGTTCATAGAACCACAGAATGGCTTGGATTGGAAGGGACCTTAAAGACCATCCAACTCCAACCCCCCTGCCATAGACAGGGATGCTACCCAGTAGGTCAGGTTGGCCAAGGCCCCATCCAGCCTGGCCTTGAACACCTCCAGGGATGGGGCATCCACAGCTTCTCTGGGCAACCTGGTCCAGTGCCTCACTACTCTTACAGGGAATAATTTTTTTCCATGTCCAATCTAAATCTATCCTCTTTTAGTTCAAAACCATTCCTTCTTGTCCTATCACTATCTACCTGAGCAGAGTCCTTCTCCATCCTTTCTATAAGATGTATTTAATTATTGAAAGGCCACAATGAGGTCTCCCTGGAGCCTTCTCTTCTGTGGGCTGAACAGCCCCAGCTCTCTCAGCCTTTCTACGTAGAAGAGGTGCTCCAGCCCCTTGATCATCTTTGTGGCCCTCCTCTGGACCCACTCCAACAGGCCCACATCTTTCTTGGTCTGAGGGCCCCCATGTTAAACTGCTGTGTTTCAGAGACTAATATATATGTATTTCTATTGCAAATCCATATACTGAGATTTTGGAAAAGTTGATAATTTGATAAATGTGAGATTTTTTTATTTTTTTATTTTTTGAAGGGGGAGCAATTTTTAAAATGTGGCATTTTTCATAACAGTAACATAGAATCATCTAAAATGTCAAGTTCTATATATCACTGCACAAAGATAAATGGTGACACTGTACTAGGGAAAAACTGCTCAGTTCCTATAGCTTAAATTAAAAAGGAACAAAGCAGTTTACTGATTTATTAACGACATGTTATTAACTAATATCCGCTACTGCACATGCTGTTGAGCAATTTCTCCTGAGGACCCTCTCTCAGTGTCACCCCGCTCGCCAAAACACAACTATTCACAGGGGGACTGCTGTGTGCCACATGGATAGGGCGTGCAGCGCTGCAGAGAGAATTCTGGCAGTGGCAGACCTGTGCTGCCCTTCTTTTCTTAAAATCAGTCCTCAGTCTTGATATTTGTATTTAAGCCTTTACCCGCATCTTCTCATGTATGTATGTATGTATTTAGGTTTTATTTATTTATTATTAGTTAATCCACAGGCAATTTTATTTGCTAATCACAGGTTTCTGCAGGCTCATAAGCTGGATGAAGCTGCAGATAATTGCTGTACTGAAAACTGACAGATACTATAATGAATATGTCATGGTCTAGCCGGCAGCTGGCATTCTGGAAATATTAGACAGCAACATTGAGTAACAAATAGAATCATTTGTTCAAAATCTAGTGGTTATTGACAGTCTACACCTCTAAATACTAATAGATATTAGTTTAATATTTTCTTTGTATAAATTATAGGAATTGTGTTCAGAATAAAAATAAATTAGAGGACACTACCATTAGGTAATTAATGTGCTGTTGATATTTCAAAACTTTGTCACTACTGCTCAATGAATTAATTATCTCTACAATGCCGGAACATTCAAGCTCTGTTGCTAAAAGTTGCACTTTCAGTTATAGAACTTAGATTTCATTGCTTCTGCTATCTGCCCCATGCTTGTGATGTACATTTTTAACATGATTTAAATTGTTGATTATATAAACAACCTAATAGATAGGTAGTTCTACACCTAAAAAATGTTAGTGGGAAAAACTGGATGAAAGGGGGCTAAACGGTTGCTTTTGCTCATGAAATTATGGTAAGAAGTCTGACTGGAGAATAAAATGAATAAATAAATAAATAAAAATTTGCAGTGTTCAAGGGAGCTGTGAATACAAATTATTACCCCCTTATTAAGCATACACATTACAGCTCTAATGTTTGCACGTCTGTATAAAACATGCAAAATTTGCTTTAATGTGTTTTTGTTGTATGTATCTTTAAGAATATGTGGTATCTATAAGAATATGTGGTATCTATTTTTCTATGAAAAACAAAAAACAAAACAAAACAAAAACAAAAAAAAAAAAAAGAGAGACAGATAGAGAAAGAGTGTACCAGTGAACCAGTAAGGTTATTTTAACAATTCATACTGAATTCAACAGAATTAGGAATTTTTCTTATATTCTTTAAAAATAAAAAAATAAAAAAGATCCTAAAGCAGTTCTAAAGTCATTAATTTATTTCCCAATAACCTGAGAATCTTTCAACCAGAAATTCTACATACATGTGCAGATACCTATACACAGACAACTAGTGAATTTTTAAATTTCCTTCCATGATTTTCTGTCCAACATGTGCCTGACTTTGCAGAGAACATGGTTTCTTCCCCACAGAGATTTTTCTCTCTTAAATAATCTTCTTGTAACACCAAACAAAATAAGAAATTGAAATGTCCTATCTGAAAACTGGGCAGTTATATATATTAAATTTTATAGCATATACACTATAAGCTTCTGAAGGATTTGTTCAGTGCTTTAGCACTTCAATTATAAATATATACAGAGATATTTGAGATAATAACAATACAATAGTGTATCTCATATTGATAGAATTTGTATAAGAACTAATATAGAAAAAAAAAAAAAAAAGAAAACTTTTGCTAAATTAGCATGAAATCATTTTTATCTAGTATGAAATAAAACAAGTATCTTTGTTATGAGGGTCCCAAATCAATCAGAAAACATTACACTGAGCTTTATGCATCCTGGAAATACTTTGTTTTAATAGGAACTGGAGACTTAAAAGAGGAAAGAGGAGTTAAATTATAAAAGTACTCTCATTTAGTTTCCTATAAATGAGTGGTGAAAAAGAGTAACAAATATTATTAGATCTGATATGATTGGTCTTAGGCATTTAGAGTAGCAAGTCTGAGTCTCAGATTTTTCTGAAGGACAAACCCTCGGCATCTGTTCTCACTGTCCATCAAGGGGGAGGAATGACAATTTGCACCAGCTGCTGAATTGCCCTATGAGTCCAGCTGGAGAGCTGGAGAAAAGACACTGTAAAAGCAGAGGGCTGCCAGAGCACTGCAATGCAGAATGCTTCAGAGAAAATCAATCACAAACCCACTTGATAGATGGCTCAGATTTGAAGGAGAGGCAGAGCTTAACCACATGCTCCACTTCTGCTGACTTACTCACAATATATATACTGAACATTCTTGAGATTTTATTAAATTTTTAAAAGCCAGACAGTATTGTTAAAATAACTATAAAAAGGACACGTTTTTAAGTTCCATTAGCCTGTAAGCGGGAACAAGAATCATGATTCAGAGACGAAGGCTTTAAAATTGAAAATGGATAACACTAACACTTACAGATAAGCACTGTATCCATGTAGATTTAGTTTGATATGATGCAATTTAATGACATAATGGATATCACATAATAAAATAATAATAATTAAAAAAAAAAATGTAGGACCAACACATATTATATTGATGGTTTTAAAAATTTTATTAGCTATTAGCTGAGGAAAAAGAAAAAAAAAAAAAAGGCCCTACAACTTAAAATAAAAATAATTGTTCATTCTTTGTCACTGTTTCATTTATACATTTCTTATATTGTCTCATGTCATGTATAAAATTTCTGCATTACATAAAGAGTCCATGAAAGTATATTTCTATACATATGACAAGTCATGATGATAATAACAGTAATAGAATATGTCAACGTTATCAAGCAATTTTAAAAAATTGAACAAGGGGACAGGAGAAATGGAGGGAAAGAAGAAGGAAAAGAAAGGAGGGAGGGAGAGAGGATTCCAAAGAAATGATCAATATAATTGACATGATTAAACAGAAAATGTTTGTTGTAAAGTATATTTGCTGATGAAATATATATATATTCAGAAATACCTGACCAGCTGCAGCTGTAATTAAGTATATCAAATAAAAGTAATTATATAATTTCTTCCATGATTACACACATCATTTATGTCATATGAATGCAGATAAGCACAACTTAGATGGGATTCATCTTACCCTACTTCACACTCCATAGCATGGAGATCTACGTCTAATTCTACAAGCTGCAGAGACAGCAAAATTCATCAGATGAGTGTCAGATGAATGTACTAGAATATGATTGCTCCTTAACAGTGTCTATTCTGTCCTTTGGCAAGCAAGGATACTGCCAAATACTAGATAGCTGTATATGTAGGGATAAATAAATCTTCCTTGTCATAGTTCTGTCTCTTCTTTCTATGGAAAGAGAAATCAAATACTTGATATCACCTTCTGGTCTGGAAATTTTTGATTAGTCATTAATTAGCTTTTCAAATTTAAGTGGAACTTATAAAAAAAAGAAAAAAAAGCACATATGTTGGTAGTGTACCAATGATGCCAAAAGTGCTAAATAATTAACCTTAAGTTAGAGTGAGGCTTTTCTAAAAGTTAATGAGGTGGCTGTTAGATTAATTAGGGATCAAGCGAGAACTTGCAGCTTGGATTACATAAACACACAACATAACAAATGGCACACCACATGGTCTTTTAATGCACTATTAAATTGCAACTGTCCCTGGTAAAAGAAATATATACGAAGACTCTCAGGAAAACTTCACGTTCTTACTCAAAACATCATCTTCTTACTCATAAGAGTTAACTGTCAGCACAGATGTATGTTCTAAGAAGTAATTCACATTACCTAAGTTTTAGTTGTCACTGAAACTACACTACTCTTAAGCATTTTCTAGAATTCATTTAATTAGATTTCATGAAATAAATATACACAATCATTAAATTCAGTACTTATGTTCTTTGTGATTATTTTACAGCAATTTAAATTTAAAGAATGAAACTATTAAAAATGCCATACATAATGAATGTTCATTTTAGAAAATGAACACTGTAGGAATTAGGAGAACGGTATTGACATATTTATCATGGTAGGAAAAAAAAAAAAAAAGCAAACAAAAACAAACAAACAAACAAACAAAAAAAACAGATGACCTCCTAGATTCCATGGCTATCCTCGCTGTATTTCTTGGTCCATCAGTGAATAAGTGTAATTGGGCAGCACAGCCATTCAAAGTCTTGATGTTTATTTTCCATTAACAAAAAATGTAATAATAATACATTTATGCATCCTCCAAGCTACCTAAGAAATACAAAGCAATCACTGTATCTTCACCTTATCTAATATAGAATCATAGAATCATAGAATATCCCGAGTTGGAAAGGACCCATAAGGATCATCAAGTCCAACTCCTGGCATCTCACAGGTCTACCCAAAACTTTAGACCATGTGACTAAGTGCACAGTCCAATGGCTTCTTAAATTCAGGCAGGCTTGGTGCAGTGACTACCTTCACCGGGGAGCCTGTTCCAATGTGCAACCGGTGAAGAATCTTTTCCTGATGACCAGCCTAAACTTCCCTTGCCTCATCTTAATACAATTTCCGTGGGTCCTATCACTGGTATTTACAGAGAATAGTGCCTCTCCACTTACCCTCACGAGGAAGTTGTAGACCGCGATGAGGTTCCCCCTCAGGCTCCTCTTTTCCAGACTGAACAGGCCCAGTGGCCTCAGCCGCTCCTCGTATGTCTTCCCCTCTAGCCCCTTCACCATCTTCAGCGCCCTCCTCTGGACACTCTCCAATAGTTTTACATCCTTTTTGTACTGTGGTGCCCAGAACTGCACGCAGTACTCAAGGTGAGGCCACACCAGCACAGAGTAGAGTGGGACAATCACTTCCCTCAACTGACTAGCAATGCCATGCTCGATGCACCCCAGGATACGGTTGGCCCTCTTGGCTGCCAGGGCACACTGCTGTCTCATATTCAACTTGCTGTCAACCACAACCCCCAGATCCCTCTCTGCAAGGCTGCTCTCCAGCATCTTGTCACCCAGTCTGTATGTAAAGCCAGGGTTGCTCCTTCCCAGGTGCAGGACCCGGCACTTGCTTTTGTAAATCTTCATGTGGTTGGTGATTGTCCAGCTCTCCAATCTGTCCAGGTCTCTTTGCAAGGCCTTTCCACCCTCAGCAGAGTCCACAACTCCTCCAAGTTTGGTGTCATTGGCAAATTTGCTCAGAACACTTTCTAGTCCTAAATCCAAATCATTTATAAAAACATTGAAGAGGACTGGCCCTCAAATAGAGTCTTGAGGGACCCCACTAGTGACCATCCACCAGCCAGATATGGCCCCATTTACCACAACCCTTTGAGCCCTGCCCGTCAGCCAATTGCTCAACCATCGTATGATGTTTTTGTTAAGTTGTATGCAGGACATTTTGTCCAGTAGGTTCCTACAGGAAACCATGTCAAAAGCCTTGCTGAAGTCCAAAAAGATCGCATCAGCTGGTTTCCCTTGATCGACTAGATGGGTGATCTTATCATAAAAGAAAATCAAATTTGTCAAGCAGGACCTACCTCTCATGAACTGGGATCAGTTGGCTGGGATCAATGACAACACTGTCCCCCAAGTGTGCTTCAATAACTTCAAGGATAGTGTTCTCCATAATTTTACCAGGCACTGACGTGAGACTGACAGGCCTGTAATTGCTAGGGTCTTCTTTCTTACCCTTCTTGAAAATTGGCACAATTTTTGCCAGCTTCCAGTCTACTGGGACCTCTCCAGATTCCCAAGATCATTAAAAAATACTTGAGAGAGGTCCCACAATGATATCAGCCAGCTCTTTAAGCACCCTGGGATGAATCCCATCTGGACCCATGCACTTGTATGGATCCAAGTGGAGCAGCAAATCCCACATATGTTCAGGGTCAGTTGGGAGTTTGTCATTCCCACCGTCATGGTCCTCCCACTCAGGGCACCCTGGGTCCCAAAGCCCACCATCAGTGCTGAAGACAAAGGCGAAGAAGGCATTAAACGTCTCTGTTTTGCCTATGTCATTGCCTGTGAGGAAATCTTCCCCATCAAGTAGCGGACCTATGTTGTCTTTGGTCCTCCTTTTTCTGTCCACATATCTAAAAAAAACTTTTTTATTGTCTCCCACAGACCTGGCCAGCTTCAACTCTAGTTGGGTTTTGGCCACACGAATTCCTTCCCTATAAACACAAACTGCATCCTTGTATTCCTTCCTCATCGCCTGACCCTCCTTCCAGAAGCTGTACACTTTCTTTTTCCATTTAAGCTCCAGTAGAATATCCCTGGTCAGCCAGGCTGGCCTTCTGCCCCGCCTGCTTGACTTCCAATATTTTGGAATTGCCTGATCTTGTGCTTTTAGGAGGCAGTGCTTAAAGACTGACCAGCACTGATGGACGCCAATGCTTTCAAAAGCAGTTTCCCAGGGGACCTTGCTGACTAGTTCCCTGAGCAGCCTGAAGTCTGCTTTCCCCATATCCAGGACTGAAGTTTTGGTGGCAGTTTTCCTTCTGTCGCCATAAATTCTAAACTCAACCACTTCATGGTCACTATGACTGAGACGGCTGTCAATTGCCATGTCTCCCACAAGGCCCTCTCTCTTCTCCAGCAATAGATCTAGGAGGACACCTTTCCTAGTTGGCTCCCTTAGCACCTGCACCAAGAAGCGATCCTCTAGGTGCTTTACGAACCTCCTGGACTAGCTCATGTCAGCTGTGTGCTGATCCCAGTTGACGTTATTTTTAGAGAAGGTTTGCTAGGACCTTTTGAAGAATAAAGGACACAAAATGAACATGGCTTGTTTTGTGTGGCAAAACTAAGTATGAGTGGGAGTATAATTGTTGCCTATAAATAAGTCAGTGGTAAACCTAAGGGAAGAAAAAAGAGTTATTTAGCTAACAGACAGTGTTGGCAGAAGAATAGATGGGTACAGAATAGCCATGAGTAATCAATGTAGGCTTGACTGAAAAAAAATATGCTAGTGAGCCAAGGAATGAATGTTGGAGAAGCTGTTTAGCAGGAGTTCTAGAGGGAAAACACACCAAGGAAGAAAAACAGTCCTTCAAAACAAAAAAACAAACAAACCAAACCAAACCAAAACAAAACAAACCAAAACAAAAACAAAAACTACTCTTAAGAAGAAAAAGTGTAGTTTAACTCCATTAAGTTTAATGTTCCACTGCTTTATTCTGATTTGATTTCTGAAACAAAGCTGGAAAAAAGTAGAGTGGAATGGAAGAATGACTGGACAATACCTATGATTTTATAAATACAACTAGTAGTACAACCAGAGTAAAAATCAGTTGAAGAGATTTTTCTAAATATGTTGCATGACAGAAAACAAAGAACACAGAAGACACAGAACATAAAAACTGGTCTACAGATGATATCTATATTTTGGGCCAATAATATTCAGAGTTGTTCATAAGGTGATCAAGAAAGCACCTCTTGCTTTCCTTCTGCACTGACCTTGGTGTCTGCAGGGCTGGTTCTCAATCCTTGCTCTACCAGCTGCTGTTGAGCAGCAGTTTCCATTCCTTTTCTTAAGTCTGCTCTCACAGAAGCACAAACAACATCTCTTATTGGCTCATCTCTGGGCAGCAGTGGGTCCCTTTAAAAATATCTTGAACTGGCCCTTATCTAACACGGGCGGCTTCTGGATTCTGTAGTCATCCCTGTAGCAACCTGCTACCAAAGCCTTGCCACATAAACCCAGTACACATGTGTAAAATCTTACCCAGGATTTGAAAACAAAGAGTAAATAAGAAAAATAGGCTATATTGGTATATATGGTCATTTTTTGTCTTCAAATATTGCCTTGTTTTATACTATAAATTCTAAGATTATATGTTATAATAATATTATAAATTTATGCTAATACACAATACATTGTATATCAAACCCCACTGGTAATAACTTCACTTGTTACTTGCATATCACAATAAGACAATTCGAAAGGGTATGTGGAACTGAACTTAAACATTTGTTTAAAGTTGAGAATTGTCTGTCTTCTTAAAAAGTTGTACTTCTGCTGCAGCTGTTGGTGACAGTTTCTTTACATCCTTGTTTGGACCAGTATCTATTGTACATGTGAGATATTTATGGTTACATCATATGTTAGGAAACTTTCACATGTATTTTTTATTGTATTTCCTTTTAAATTTTTATTTTATTTGTATTTCTCTCCCATCATTTTGTCTTTATTTTGTTGGCTGCTAATAATTTTGAACCATATAAGCCACTGATACAGATACTACCTTATCACAGCATTTTAGTTCTATGTTGCTGGTTCATCCAACGCATACTCAAAATGAAGATGTGCTGTATTCACACTCCAGCTCCAAACAGGTGTTCATATTCCTACCACTGTAGGAAGTATTTAGTGACACCTTCCTTACCAATCTCAAGGGACAGACAAGGGACTGAATAGAAATAGCTTCATTCACTCTGAGCCTTCTGAGCCAGAACTGCACCATGCCAGTAGAACACCATGAGACAGATTGCAGAGGTTGTCAGTGTTCATGGTGATAGAAGGAAGACCTTGCTATAACAATAGCTAATCTGATTCTGTCCTTGAGAGTCTGTGTTTTTGCACAATATCTCCTACTGCATTTTCTCCTTCTCCATGTATTATTTTCATTCCTTTCAGATATATTTTCCCTTTGATGGTAGGAATAAACTATGTTTTAAGAATTGATTTTATTAACAGAAAAGAGATCCTTCTTTAACAACTTTTCATTTAATATCCTTGGAAGGAATATACTGTTGCTAGAAATGTTTGTTACTAAAATTCTGATAAGTGTTTAAAGCTATCAAACAGGGCTTTAGGCTGAGGAAGTGTACTAAAAAATTGTATAAATGCAGTGAAGGGTCATGAGATTTGCTCCTTTTAATTTGTGTGCATTTATTTTTAAAGAGACTATGAGAGAAATGTTATTTGCTTAATCATTCGATCATTACTGCTCATGAACAAAATGTCACTTTTAATTAATTTTTTGATTGATCACTCAATAAAGAATTTGTCTTTAGACAGTGGTTATTCTGCCATCTAAGTATGATTGAAGATTTTTTATTATTATTTCTACATATGATATAGCAAGAAAACACTACATTGGAAAGTATAAGCTGCTTGTAATTCTGATTTTATAAGAAAATTCTGATTTTATAAGAAAATAATAAAAAAGTGAAACAGACAACTGCATATGCAGTTGTATGCCTATGGCCATACCACCCTGGCAACGCCCGATCTCGTCTGATCTCGGAAGCTAAGCAGGGTCGGGCCCTGTTAGTACTTGGATGGGAGACCTCCTGGGAATACTGGATGCTGTTTTCTTTTCGCCCTGTACTCGGCTCTGGTGAGGCCGCACCTCGAGTACTGTGTTCAGTTTTGGGCCCCTCGCTACAAGAAGGACATTGAGGTGCTCGAGCGAGTCCAGAGGAGAGCGACGAAGCTGGTGAGGGGCCTGGAGAACAAGTCCTACGAGGAGCGGCTGAGGGAGCTGGGCTTGTTCAGCCTGGAGAAGAGGAGGCTCAGGGGTGACCTTATTGCTCTTTACAGATACCTTAAAGGAGGCTGTAGTGAGGTGGGGGTTGGTCTGTTCTCCCACGTGCCTGGTGACAGGACGAGGGGGAATGGGCTAAAGTTGCGCCAGGGGAGTTTTAGGTTAGATGTTAGGAAGAACTTCTTTATCGAAAGGGTTGTTAGACATTGGAACGGGCTGCCCAGGGAAGTAATGGAGTCACCGTCCCTGGAAGTCTTTAAAAGACGTTTAGATGTAGAGCTTAGGGATATGGTTTAGTGTGGACTGTTAGCATTAGGTCAGAGGTTGGACTTGATGATCTTGAGGTCTCTTCCAACCTAGAAATTCTGTGATTCTGTGATTCTGTGATATGCAAAACTATGCAGAAATATACAATCTTACTTCTTACTTGGAGTATTTGTGCAGCATTTTTTCTATGGAATTAATTCTACAAATAACTGAAGTATCACTCTGCAGTTTGGACAGTTAGTTGCAACTCTTTGCTACAGATTCACAGTCTTTCTGGAAAAAGAACATTCTAATAAGCAAAATTATTACTTTTCTAAGTCAAATTTCAATCCTGCAATTTCTGTTATTAGGCTGATGTAGTTATATATAGTTTTGGCCCAGCAGAAGTTATTGTATTTCACTGGACTTCAGTGAACTGAATAAAGCATTACCAATAGGGAAAAATTACTTTTGTCCTAAATAGCATACTGATATTTGTGAACATTATGTTCCAAAAGTATATTCTGTGAAATACATTGTTTTAATAGAAGATAATGCATTCAAGGGAGCATGTCAAGAAGCACGCTGTCAAAAATTCTGCGTACCTAAATCACGAAGATGGAGATACAGGTTTTTCTTTCTAAGATTAAAACAAAACAAAAGAAAACAAAACAAAAAAAGCACTATATTTATTCATCCATAAACATTCAACATATATCTTATAATGTTTTGATTTCTTTCTTATATTTTAGAAAATAGATATATATAATATAGAAATGAAAATATAGAAATAAAAATATATTTATTATTTAGAAATATTTTACAAAATGTTGATTAATTTAATAATTTAATTTAATGTGTAATACTGTTTAGGGGCACTAATGCAATTTATATGATGCTAGGTTCGTCTCAGAATGTCTTGTGTTGCAAAGGACATTAAAGATCATGTAGTTCCCTTGCCATGGACAGGGATGTTACCCACTAGATCAGGTTGCCCAGGGCCTCTTCCAACCTGGCCTTGAACGCCTCCGGGGATGTTGCAGTGCCTCACCACCTTGAGAGAAGAATTTCCTCCTAATTCTAATCCTTATCCACCCTCTTTTTTTTTTTTTAATAAAAATAAAAATTCCCCCTGGTTCTATCATCTGGTTCTATCATTATCTGACTGAATAAAAAGTTGTTTTCCATCCTTTTCATAAGCCCCCTTTAAGTACTGAAAATCTGCAATAAGGTCCCCCCGAGCCTTCTCTTCTCTAGGTTGAACATCCCCATCTCTCTCAGTCTTTTTTCATATGAGAGAGAAGTGCTTCAGCCCTCAGATTGTGGCCCTTCTCTGGACCTGCTCTAATAGGTCCACACTTTTCTTGTGCTGTGGGCCCCAGACCTGGATTCAGCATTCAACTGAGGCCTCACAAGGGCAGAGTAGAGGCAGACAATGACTTCCCTTGACCTGCTGACCCCTGAGGGTTGACCACTTGTCACCAGCCACCACCTGTACATGGAGCCATTGATTTTCCTTGTCTTTTATTCTAATACTTACTGTTATAAAATCACCCAAGAATTCTGCGATTTCTTCATCTGAATATTGTATTGTATTGTAGGGTTATAATTCTGCTAGTTCTCCTTCTGATTTCTTGACTTTCTCATCCCTGGCTACAGAATGGCCCATTTTGAATACAAAGAGAAGAGAGTTTTCCTGCTTATTCCATAGCAGACAAATAGTTAATAGCCACAACTGTTGTCAAGATACAATGTTCCTAAGTACATGTAAGTGCAAAATCAAAGACTTAAATTTATTGAGTAAATATCACCATTGATGAGTGAATATTTTTCAAACTTTTACAATTTAGAGATACATAAACCATTCTCATGGAACTGCATACTCCAGCACTATGAATTTTAGCTGCTGACAATAACCTTACTTTTCTTAGTTATTCCTTCTTACACTATGTAGGAAAAATCACACTCCTTCAGCAGTTTCGGGGCCATAAACTATAATCACTGGACTAAATTATTGTGCGCTGTCAGTCAAGATTGCTTTACAGGAGTGATCTTCCTAAACCCATCTTCAAGGAGGAAGTGCAAACTCTTGATCCAATGAGAACAGACCTTAAATCCAGTAGCTTCAATAAATATTCCCATACTTCAAGTTTTCTGCAGCTAATTGGTCAACACCACTTTGTCTGCTTTAGGGCAGAAAATTATTTGCATTCTGAAAACTTTCTGGAGTCTTTCTCAGAGGCATCAAATTATTTCTTGGAGGCTACAGGAGACCTATGGATGTTTTTTTTCTGTCTTATTTCCCTACTGTTGAAGACGTCTCATTGCCTAAGGGGAATGCATATGATAGGCACTATTCAAAGAATGAGACAGATTTACTGAAGAAGACTTGTATTTAATATTGACAGGACAGAAGCAGACCAGCAACATGGCTGCCAGAGATACAAGATGCAAAGTTTGGTAACTATGTCTGAACTTTTTCTTCTCCAGGCTGAACAGTCCCAGATCTCTCAGCCTCTCTGCGAAGGAAAGGTGCTTCAGTCCCTTGGTCATCTTGGTGATGATCCTACATCGGACTCTTTCCAGTAAGTCCATGTCTTTCTTGTACTGAGGTCCCACAAATGGAAACAGTACTCCAGGTGTGGCTTCACCAATGCTGAGTGGAACGATCACCTCTCTTGATTTGCTGGCAATTTGATTTGTCTAAAACAGCCATGAATACTGCTAGCATTCTTAGCAAAAAGGGCACTTTGCTGACTCATGTTCAGCTGGGTGTCCACCATGACACCTTGGTTCTTTTCTGCAGACCTGCTTTCCAGCTGGGTGACTCCCAACATGTACTGGTGCCCAGATTTGTTCCTCCCCAGGTGCAGGACTTTGCACTTCTCCGTGAACTTCATGAGATTCTTGCCAGTCTACCTTTCCATCCTGTTGAGGTCCCTCTGGATGGCAGCCTGGTCTTCCAGTGAGCCAGGCACCCAGTTTCTTGTGATTCACAAATCTACTGGGGGTGTATTCTACCCCATTATCCAAATCATTAATGAAAATGTTAAACAGGATTACTCCCATTATTTATCCCTGGGTAAATCTGTTCATCACTGGCCTCCAACTAGATTTTGCACTGCTGATCACTACCCTCTGGGTCTGGCCACTCAGCTAGTTTTCAGTCTCTTACTGTCTGCTCATCCAGCCCATACTTCTGTACTGGGTCTGGCTGGAATGTTAACTTTCCTGGCAGCAGCCCATACAGTGCCGTACTCTGTACTTGTAGCTGGAACAGCAGTGTTATCACACCAGTGTTGTGTCTACTGCTGAGCAGCAGTGGCACAGCATCGGGCCTTTCTCTAACCCTGCTAGGGAGTGGGCAAAAAGTGAGGAGAGAAACATCACTAGGGCAGCTGACCTAAACCAATCAAAGGGATATTCCATACCATGTGATGTCACACTGAGCAATAAAAGGTGGAAACAGGAAGAAGAGGGGAGGGGTGGGCTCTTGTTGGGAAAACGTCGGTCCTCCTCTCGAACACCGGCTGCGTGCGTTGAGGCCTTGCTTCAAGGACGTGGTCAATCATCGCTCATTTGTGGGAAGTAGAGAGTAATTTCTTTCCTCTACACTTCCATATAGCCTTCATTTATTTTGTTTGTTTGTTTTCCTCCCTTCTTTTTATTTTCCCTTTTCCCCTCCCTTTTCCCCTTTCCATTTTTATTTGCCCTTAGTTAAATTGTTTAGTTCATGATAGTCTTTATTTAATTGTTGTTATTATTTCCCTTTAATTAAATTGTCCTTATCTCAACCCGTGAGTTCTTTGCTTTACTTCTCCCCCTCCTCATCTAAAAGAGGGGGAGTGAGAGAGCGGTTGTGGGGTTTAGCTGCCCTGCACGGTAAAGCCACCACAGTTAGTTGTAAATACTTTAATCAGTTCTACCTTTATCTCAACCCTTGAGCCCCACGTTGTGCAACAAAAAGGACTGTGGTGGTTTTACTTGGGTGGCAGCCGAGCTACACCACAACTGCTCTCTCACTCAAAAGTAAGGCTTTTGATACTGTTTCCCACAACATTCTCCTCAAGAAACTGGCTGCTCTTGGCTTGGATTGGCGTACGCTTCATTGGGTTAAAAACTGGCTGTATAGCCGGACCCAAAGAGTTGTGGTGAATGGAGTCAAATCCAGTTGGAGACCAGTCACTAATGGTGTCGCCCAGGTCTCGGTACTGGGGCCAGTCCTCTTTAATATCTTCATCGATGATCTGAATGAGGGGATCCAGTGCACCCTCAGTAAGTTTGTGGATGACACCAAACTTAGGAGTGTGTGTTGATCTGCTCAAAGGTAGGAAGGCTCTGCAGGAGGATCTGGATAGGCTGCACCAATGGGCTGAGGTCAACTATATGAAGTTCAACAAAGTCAAATGCTGGGTCCTGCACCTGGGGTGCAACAACCCCAAGCAGAGCTACAGGCTGGGAGATGAGTGATTGGAAAGCTGCCTGGCGTAGAAGGACCTGGGAGTATTGGTTGATAGTTGGCTGAATATGAGCCAGCAGTGTGCTCAGGTGGCCAAGAAGGCCAACAGCATCCTGGCTTGCATAAGAAGCAGTGTGGACAGCAGGTCTAAGGAAGTGATTGTCTCCTTGTACTCAGCTCTGGTGAGGCTGCACCTTGAGTACTGTGTTCAGTTTTGGGCCCCTCACTACAAGAAGGATATGGAGGTGCTCAAGCATGTCCAGAGAAGGGCAATGAAGCTGGTGAGGGGTCTGGAGAACTGGTCTTATGAGTAACGGCTGAGGGAGCTGGGCTTGTTCAGCCTTGAGAAGAGGAGGCTTGGGGGTGACCTTATTGCTCTCTATAGGTTCATTAAAGGAGGCTGTGGCGAGGTGGGGTTGGTCTATTCACGCATGTGCCTGGTGACAGGACAAGGGGGAATGGGCTAAAGTTGCACCAGGGGAGTTTTAGGTTGGATATTAGGAAGAACTTCTTTATCGAAAGGGTTGTTAGACATTGGAACAGGCTGCCCAGGGAAGTGGTGGAGTCACCATCCCTGGAAGTCTTCAAAAGACATTTAGATGTAGAGCTTAGGGATATGGTTTAGTGGGGACTGTTAGTGTTAGGTCAGAGGTTGGACTCAATGACCTTGAGGTCTCTTCCAACCTAGGCAATTCTGTGATTCTGTGAACCCAAGTGGCAGAAGTTTGTATGGAGTGCTCATCATCTGCCAACTCACTGGCAGTAATGACCTGTAAAGACAGAGAGAAACACACAGTGGATGGATTGGCTGGCCAGCTCTGGCAATATGAAGAAAGTCTTTCTTCCCCCCTACAGGCCTGTATCTCTGCTGTGACAGAGAAACAGTCCCAGAAGTTTCAGCAATTCAAAGAGGATATGTCCTACTCGCCAGTGGTATTAAACCAGTGTCTCAGCTATTAGGAGTAAGCATTCCTCTGCTCAAGAGAGAGGATATAGTGAGTACACACCATGTACCACCCTGTAGTTTTACCTGCGCAACCACAGGGAGGACATGAGAAAGTGCAATGGAAAATCTATCTCAACCCTAGAGGCAGGGGTATGTGAGTTGCGAGGAAAACATAATGGAAAAAAGGAGTTGCAGGAAAACTTCTGATCCAGTTTCCAATGGGCAGTTCCCCAGACAAAGCAGAAGGGGGGGTCTTTATGTATTAGAACATCAGTACGATCTAGAGTCAAAGGCAGCCAAGTGGTATGCCACAACTAATATTGCTTATACATTTTTCTCTATCCATTGGGCTGCAGATTGCAGGCCACATTTTGCTTTCACTTGGGTGTGCAGTACACCTTAATTCGACTGCCTCAGGTTTGGAAACACAGCCCTACCATTTGCCATGGAGTGATCCAGATCACACAGGAACAGAGGGAAGCTCTTGAAAACCTGCAGTGTAGTGATGACATAATCATGTGGGGCAACACAGTAGAAAAAATATTTGAGAAAGAGATGAGAATAATCCAAATTCTTTTGAAAATGGTTTTGCCTTTAAAAAAGCAAGGTCAAGGGACCTGCACAGGAGATCCAGCTTTTAGGAATAAAATGGCAAGATGGACATTATAAGATCCCAATGGATGTTATCAACAAAATAACAGCTTTATCTCCATCAATTAACAAAAAGGAAACACAAGCATTCTTAGGTGTTGTGGGTTTTTGGAGAATGTATATTCTAAATTACTGTCTGATTGTAAGCCCTTTCTATCAAGTGACCCAGAAGAGGAATAATTTCATAGGGGGTCCTTAGCAATGAAAAAGCTTTGAACAAATTAAATGGGAGATATTTCATGCAGTAACCTTTGGGCCACTACAGGCAGGAAAAAATGTAAAAAATGTGCTTTACACAACAGCTAGGGAATTGGCCCTGTCTGGAACCTCTGGCAGAAAGCACCAGAAGAGACTTAAACTTAACCCTTACGGTTTTGGAGTTTGGGGTATAGAGTATCTGAGTCCCACTGCACTCCAACTGAAGAGTTATTGGCAGTATATGAAGGGTTTCAATCTAGTTCAGAATGGTTGGTACTGAAGCATCGCTCCTCTTGGCACCCCAACTGCTAGTGTTGGACTGGATGTTCAAAGGGAAAATCCTGTCTACTCATCATACAACTGATGTCATGTGGAATAAGTGGGTCACACTGATCACACAATGGGCTCAACTAGGAAACCCTAGTCACTCAGGAGTCTTGGAAGTGATTGTGAACTGTCCAGAAGGGAAAGACTTCAGAATATCGCCAGAGGAGGAGGTGACATGCTGAGGAGACACCACTGTATAATAAACTACCAGAAAATGAAAAGCAATGTGTCCTGTTCACTGATGGGTCCTGTTGTATTGTGGGAAAGTATTGGAGGTGGAAGGCCGCAGTATGCAGAAACTAATGAAGGAGAAGGCGAATCAAGCCAATTTACAGAATGAAGGTTATCCAACTGGCTTTAGATATTGCTGAATGGTAATGGTGGCCAGTGCTCTACCTCTATACTTAAGAATTGTGGCAAATGCCCTGTAGGTGTGGTTACAGCACATTACTGAAAGCAGAGCAATGGCAGTGCAGAAGAAAGTCCCTTATCTAACACGAGGCAGCTTCTGTACTCTTCTCACAAAGGCCACCCCTGCAGCCCTTCTTCTACCAAAACCTTGCTACATAAGCTCAGTACACCACTAACCATTTTGTTTCCACTACATTATTTCACTTTCTTACCTCTGTAAACTATGCCTTTTTCCTTGATCCTTCATCACAGCTGGGGGAGAGAGGTCAGACAGGAATGGTTGAGAGATCTAGGAATGCATTCAAATTTAAAATGTTGGAGAGAAAAAGGGATGAAACTGGGAATATCTGTGCCTCTACTTCACTGTCATCCAAACTTGTTTCTGAAGATAGCCCAATTTTTAATAATTCAGAATGTACTCAGCTATGAGCTGAGTCTACAGTCAACTGTTGCAAACACTCTTCAAACAGGAATCAAGATTTAATTCACTTCCTCTCTCTCAAAAATATGCCATAGGGGAAAATCTCAGTTGCTTTCAGACTTGTTTTAGCCCAGCCATCTGACATCAAGAGCATAAAGCTCAGTGCCTTCCAGCAGCTACTGTAATGCCACTTGTTACAAGGTTAGCTTGGGATTTGTTGACAGCACATCAAGAACAGAAATGTGCAAACATGAAATTAATCTGAATAGAAAAACTGCAATACAAATATGTATATTTTTAAAGTTTGTAAATGACACCAACCTAGAAAGTACAATTAATGCTCTTAGCTGCTTTTCAGAGACTCCTGTACAGGCAGCAGGAAAAGGTTGACAGAAAGTTTATGAAATTATGAAGCAAGGACTGATAGCCTGGGAGGAATACAAAGAAACTATCCAAGCAGCCAGAGATCAGCTGGGAAAGCTAAAGCCCTGTTAGAATTAAAATTGGCCAGGGATAAGAAGTGCAACAAGAAAGGTTTCTATAGGTACACCAGTGATAAAAGAAAGACTAAGGGAAACTGGGACTTCTCTGTAAGGAAATGGGAAACCTGGTCACCTGAGATATGGAGAAGGCTGAGGTACTCAATGACTTTTTTGACTCTGTCTTCACCAGCAAGAGATCCAGCCACATTGCCCAAGTCCCAGAAGGCAAAGTCAGGAACTGGGAGAATGATGATATGCCCACTGTAGAAGATCAGGTTTGAGACCAGCTAAGGAATGTAAAGGTGTACAAGTCCATGGGACCTGATGAGATACATCTGTGGGTCCTGAGGGAACTGGAAAATGTAGTTGCTAAGCCACTGTCAATCATATCTGAGAAGCTCTGGCAGTCTGGTGAAGTCCTCAGTGAGTAGAAGAGGGGAAACATAACCCTCATTTTTTAAAAAAGACAAAAAGGAAGACCTGCCGATCTACAGGCCAATCAGTTTCACCTCTGTGCCTGGCAAGATCATGGAGCAGATCCTCCTGGAAACTATGTTAAAGAAGGTGGAAAATAAGAAGGTGATTGGTGACAACCAACATGTCTTCACTAAGGGCAGATCATGCCTGACAAATCTGGTGGCCTTGTGCAATGGGGTAACAACATCGGTGAATAGATGAAAAGCAACATATATCATCCCTCTGGACTTGTGCAAAACATTTGACATCGTCCTGCATGTTATCCTTGTCTTTAAATTGGAGATACAGTGATTTGATGGATGGACCACTTGGTGGGTAGGGAATTGGCTGGATGGTTTCACTCAAAGAGTTGCAATTGATGACTAGATATCCAAGTAGAGATAAATGACAAGTGGTGTTCTCCAGGGGTCAGTATTGGGACCAGCACTGTTTCACACCTTTGTCAATGACATGGACAGTTGGACTGAGTGCACCCTCAGCAAGTTTGCCAATGACACCAAGCTGTGATGTGTGGTCAACATGCTGGAGGGAAGGCATGCCATTTAATAAGTCCATGACAGGCTTGAGAGGTGGGTCTATATGTCATGAGGTTCAACAGGGCCAAGTGCAAGGTACTGCATCTGGGCTAAGGCAATCCCAAGCACAAACACAGGCTAGATGGAGAATGATAGCAATTCTGAGGAGGAGGATCTGGGGGCGTTTGTTGATGGGAAGCTCAAAATAAGCCAGCAATGTGCATTTGCAACCCAGAAAGCCAACCATACCCTGGGCTGCATCAAATGAAGTGTGGCCAGCAGATCAAGGGAGGTGACTCTCCCTCTCCACTTTGTTTTTGTGAGATCCCAGCTAGAGTACTGCATTCAGCTCTGGGGCCCCCAGAACAAGAAAGGCATGGACCTATTAGAATAAGTCCAGAGGAGGGTCATGAAGATGATCAGATGGCTGAAACACCTCTCCTATGAAGACAAGTTGAGAGAATTGTGGTTGTTCATCCTGGAAAAGAAAAGGGTTGAGAGAGCTGCCCTATAGAAGCTTTCCAGTACCTAGAAGGGACTACAAAAAAGCAGGAGAGGGACTTTTTTTTATCAGGGAGTATAGTGACAGGACAAGGGTAAATTTAGATTAGATATTTGGAAGAAATGCTTTACTCTGGTGGTGGTAAGGCACTGGAACAGGTTGCCCCACCCCTAGAAGTGTTTAAGAACAGGTTGGATGGGTTTTGAGCAAGCTGGTCTAGTGGAAGGTGTCCCTGTCCATGGCAGGGTGGGTTGAATTAGATGGTCTATAAGTCCCTTCTAAACCAAACTCTTCTATGATTCTGTGAATCTATAATTTATTTTATTTATTTATTTATTTTGATTCAGAAAGGAAAAATGCAAAAGATCTTTACCTGGGAAAGAGAAAGGCCTTGAAGCAACAGTCTGTTGATTGACTGGCTGAAAGAAAGTTCTGCAGAAAGGACCTGTGACCTCTGGGGAACAATGAGCTGACCATAAATCATTGGTGTGTCCTGCCACTGAGGAAAGCCAAAAGCACACAGAGTTGAATGAAAACAAACATAGCCAAGTGGTAGAAATAAGTGATTTTTTCTCCTGCAGTCAGCACTTTGCAGATGACATGTAGAATACTGAGTCTACTTCTGCATCCCTAAAGCAAGAAAGACTCTTACAAACTGGGTGACTGCAGTGGAGGGTCACCATAATGAGGGGTGTTGTTGTTCTTGCTGTGTAAGGAAAGGCTGAGGGAACGGTGCAGCCTGGGGAAGATATGGGAGAGGAGGACCTAACCTACAGGGAGGTTACTGGGAAGGCAGAGTAAGATTCACCACAGCAGTGCATGGCAGGAGGACAAAAGATAACATATGACCTGAAGTAATTTTCAACATTAAGGTAGTTCAGCAACGGAGCTGGCTGTTCAGAGTCCAAGTTCAACCTTCTTCCTTGGGGGTTTCAAGAACCAACTGGATAAAGTCCTGAATAGCTTGATATGATTCCATGGCTGACCCTGCTGTGAATAGTTCAGACTAGAGTTCTTCTGAAGTCTCCTAACCAGAATTATTCTAAGATTCTGTGATTCTCTGGAAGTACTTCTACAAGCACTAAGGCTTTAGATCACCCTTATTATTGGCCTTCATGTACATAACTTATACTTAAGACAGCCTGATGTGGTTTGTCAGTGTGAGTCAGAATAAAGAAATTCTGAATTCCTTGGAAGAACATCACTAATGTATATAAGACTGTTTCCGAACAGCTGACAATTTTATGGCTGAAGCTTTGCTTTTCATAGTAATCATTAATTTAGGTCAATAGCAACAGCAACAGCAATCTGTTCTGAATCATGATGCTAATTTGACATGGACAAGCCTTGAAATCTTGAGCTTGCAACAAAAGTGGTGCAAGTGTGCATTTCAGAATTTCAGTTCCTCCAGAGCAGCAATTAAGTTCATCTTGTACCACAGCTGCCTTCTTAAAAAAAAAAAAAAGAAAAAAGAAATTTGTAAGACTTAGTTTCTGAGGTACCCCAACATGTTTCATAGAAACACAGAACTTCCCACATTGGAAGGGACCCACAAGGATCATTGAGTCAACTCCACACATATCAAAAATGAAAACATATTTTGAGCATTGTCCAAACGCTTCTTGAACTCCAGCAGGGTTGTTGCCATTACCTCTTCCCTGGATAACCTGTTCCAGTGCTTGACCACCCTCTCAGTGAAGAACCTCCTCCTAATATCCACTCTCCTGAGATCAGCTCTCAGTCTTCTCTTCTCTAGGCTGAGCAAACCAAGTAACTTCAGCCACTCCTCATACATCTTCACCTCCAGACCCTTCACCATTTTTTTTTTTTCCCTCCTTTGGACACTCTATAGCAACTTTATGTCTTTCTCACATTGTGGTGTCCAAAACTCCACACAGTACTGAAGGTGAGGCTGCACCAACACAGAGTAGAGCAGAATAATAATTTCCCTTGAGTAGCTAGCAATGCTGTGCCTCATGTACCCCAGGGTACAGCTGGCCCTATTGGCTGCCAGGGCTCACTGTTGACTCATATTCAGCTTGCCATCAACCAGAACCTCCAGATTCATTTCTGCGAGGCTGCTCTCCAGCCTGTCATCCCTAGTCTGTATGTATACCAAGGGCTGCCCCATCCCAGGTGTAAGGGGGTGAAGGATCTCTTTTTAAACCTAATGCAAACAGGCTCAATTTTCTTAATTAATATACACAAACCAATTAGACAAAGACTATAATTTCTCTTAACAAACAAGCACACAACTGACTGAACCATGGGTTGAAACAATCTACTTAATAATTTTTATAGGACAGCAACTGATGCTATGAACTAGTTGAAATAAAACATAAGATAACATAATTCAGCACAGAAATGATATGTAATGTCAACCCTCAGAGTGCACAAGAAATCATTTATTTGAATACCATACATTGCTTTAAAAAAACAAAAACAAACAAAAACAAAAAACAAAAAACAAAAAACAGTTTTAAGACACTTATATAGTCAAAATGGTCATGTAGTCCAAACAGTTATAACACATTAGTCCAAACAGTTATAATACATTACAGTTCATCTAATCTTTCTAAAAATAATAATAATAAATAAATAAATAAATAAATAAATGAAATAAAAAAGGCCTAAAATAAATGGTATGGATTGTATGCTGTCTGCATCTGTTTCCTTCCATTGACTCCAAGAGAACTTAGGTAAGTAGATCAAATACAGATGCATAAAATTGGCAGAGATGAAATCCACCCTGATTCAGAATTAATTATACCTTGATTATCTTTCTGATTCATTATGTTAAGCCTAGTGTTTTTATAGGTAACACTTTCTTTACTAAACACATCCACACAAGAAATAATCCATACTATCCCTTTCTCTGCCAAGTTTTGTGGAGTAGCTATAATAATACTTCTAAACACTCTAACATCTAGATTTCACTCATACCTTAGAGTAGTTGGCCAGACTCATCATGGGGAGCCTTGAAGATTTAATATATGTACTGCTTTCTTATTTATAAAATTGGAAGTGGCTGAAATAAATTGAGAGCTGTGTCATATCTCATTAAAACAGTATTTTTTGAAGAATAAGAACAAAATATGTTTCACATATCTTAGGTATATGGATGTAATTGAGAGTAGAGAAGCTACAAAGAGGGTGTTCGAAGAACATACAAGAGGGAGAGAGTCAAAGCACATCTATACTGCCTTTTGAAAGTGGTTCCTAGATACAGCCCCCTATAAGGTTTTGTTCTGAGGAATCTTATTGGTTCATTTTACTTTGGAGCTGAGGATTCAATTAAAATTGATGCATTAGCAGAGTAGGGTTTTTAAGTCTTCTGAAGAGGTGAATTATTTTATAGTACAGATACAGCCATAATGCTGAGTAAAAGGCAGAACAGAAACAAATATTACATGCCTACTAGTTGCCATTTTTGTAGTTTTACTAAAGATGTCAAACATTTCAGTTTAAATTGAGATTAAAAGGAAGAAATAACAGTTTTAGTGATCATTTTGGTGATATGTTTTAAAAATTACAATGAGTAGTAAGAAACACATAAATAAATAAATATTCTAACATTTTTAAACATATCCTTTTGGAGATATATTAACCATATTAACCATCTAGGGAGGCTGAGGTGATATTTTAAGTGATAGACTGTGTAGGTTTCATGTTATCTTCTTGACACATCTGCAGTGCAATCATTTGCCTGTGAACTAAATACCCAAATGCCCATTTCCATTGAACAGAGAGAAACAGACGATTTTATGTCACCTTATGACCCTTCTCTTCAGGTTAAGAAGAATCCTGTCTGAAATGCCTGCTTCTCTTTATTGATAGTAAAAGGATCCTGAGTTTGGACCTAGACAGATCCCAACTAATAACTCCAAACAAAACCTAGAATTATCTATATTTATTTTTCTGGGATTTGATTCTTTATATTCTGTCTCAGAGGATAAGATCTATTCATGCCAAGAAACAAAGAAAATCACTATTGTACTTTGCCTTAATAACAAGGAACATGTGAATCCTCCTCCTGTCTTTAGCACTGCACAAAAAATTAAAAGTTGACTCAACTGAACCTCCAAATTTTCTCATTCCATCTCTTATGTCTTCATCTATTAGAAAGTTTATACAAGTAAATGTCTCCACAGTGGAGCTGCAAAAATCACTCTTTTTTTTTTTTAAATCAAATAGCAAATTAATAAATAATTATTTATACTCACCCTAGGATACATTGTCATTTAATTTCAAATGCATCTTAACAAAGACAGTAGGGCACAAGAAGATAGATACAACACAGTATTCTTTTCTATTTTGAATACTGTTTTAAAATCAATATATGTAAACAAGGGACTCCTGAAGGTAACAAGGCAGTCAATGTTGTTTTATTAGTACTGGACTGTTTTTACAACTGAAACACACTTTAGCCAAATGTCACTCATATTATATCAGTCTTTTATTAGTTTTCCCCAAATTATTACTTTCTTCTCAGTTTAAATGGCATGGAAAATTGAAATACTCTTTTACATTTTTATATTCTCCATGAGAAATTTTAGAACTAATCTAAAATAAAGCAACCAGCAATCTATCAGCTTTGTCAGTCAGTATTGACATACTGTTCAATTCCATCTGTATGCTAATATCAAGATTCAGTTCTGCAAATGTATTCTTCAAATTAAACATAAGCCAAAAATGTAGTTCTGATGTAATTTCAGTAGATAAATATGTATCATTCACAGTTTCAAGAAGAGTTCTCATATTTCAGTAAGATTTTGAATGAAGAAAAAAAAAAAAAAAATCTGTGCAGAAGCTGAAGGCTGCCTTTATATAGATTTTTATTTCAAGTTAAGATTTAATAATAAAGACATAGTTGCTGCATTCAATAGCTGGCTGAGGTTCAGCAGGATATTGAACAGCCACATCTTTATTTTAAAAATTAATTTATATTATATATCTGTGTCTGGAACACAAAGCTTTGTGGATTTCCTTAAAGAATAAAATAAAAAAGAAACATCTAATGTGGAAGTAGTTACAATTACTTTTTTTTTTTTTTATGTGTTAACTAGGAAGTGACATAAAAAGGAAGATTATTTAGCCTTTCCTTCCACAAGCACTGGTTTCCTTACA